>NC_136792.1:19346083-19348583 GCF_951216825.1 Electrona antarctica | reverse complement strand
TCAGTTAGGTCGGGAGGTAACGGGGTGCATCAGCTAGGTCGGGAGGTAACGGGGTGCATCAGTTAGGTCGGGAGGTAACAGGGGGTGCATCAGTTAGGTCGGGAGGTAACAGGGGGTGCATCAGTTAGGTCGGGAGGTAACGGGGTGCATCAGTTAGGTCGGGAGGTAACAGGGGGTGCATCAGCTAGGTCGGGAGGTAACAGGGGGTGCATCAGTTAGGTCGGGAGGTAACAGGGGGTGCATCAGTTTGGTCGGGAGGTAACAGGGGGTGCATCAGTTAGGTCGGGAGGTAACAGGGGGTGCATCAGTTAGGTCGGGAGGAAACAGGGGGTGCATCAGTTAGGTCGGGAGGTAACAGGGGGTGCATCAGTTAGGTCGGGAGGTAACAGGGGGTGCATCAGTTAGGTCGGGAGGTAACAGGGGGTGCATCAGTTAGGTCGTGAGGAAACAGGGGGTGCATCAGTTAGGTCGGGAGGTAACAGGGGGTGCATCAGTTAGGTCGGGAGGTAACGGGGTGCATCAGTTAGGTCGGGAGGTAACAGGGGGTGCATCAGCTAGGTCGGGAGGTAACAGGGGGTGCATCAGTTAGGTCGGGAGGTAACAGGGGGTGCATCAGTTTGGTCGGGAGGTAACAGGGGGTGCATCAGTTAGGTCGGGAGGTAACAGGGGGTGCATCAGTTAGGTCGGGAGGAAACAGGGGGTGCATCAGTTAGGTCGGGAGGTAACAGGGGGTGCATCAGTTAGGTCGGGAGGTAACAGGGGGTGCATCAGTTAGGTCGGGAGGTAACAGGGGGTGCATCAGTTAGGTCGGGAGGTAACAGGGGGTGCATCAGTTAGGTCGGGAGGTAACAGGGGGTGCATCAGTTAGGTCGGGAGGTAACGGGGTGCATCAGTTAGGTCGGGAGGTAACAGGGGGTGCATCAGCTAGGTCGGGAGGTAACGGGGTGCATCAGTTAGGTCGGGAGGTAACAGGGGGTGCATCAGTTAGGTCGGGAGGTAACGGGGTGCATCAGTTAGGTCGGGAGGTAACAGGGGGTGCATCAGTTAGGTCGGGAGGTAACAGGGGGTGCATCAGTTAGGTCGGGAGGTAACAGGGGGTGCATCAGTTAGGTCGGGAGGTAACAGGGGGTGCATCAGTTAGGTCGGGAGGTAACAGGGGGTGCATCAGTTTGGTCGGGAGGTAACAGGGGGTGCATCAGTTAGGTCGGGAGGTAACAGGGGGTGCATCAGTTAGGTCGGGAGGAAACAGGGGGTGCATCAGTTAGGTCGGGAGGTAACAGGGGGTGCATCAGTTAGGTCGGGAGGTAACAGGGGGTGCATCAGTTAGGTCGGGAGGTAACAGGGGGTGCATCAGTTAGGTCGGGAGGTAACAGGGGGTGCATCAGTTAGGTCGGGAGGTAACAGGGGGTGCATCAGTTAGGTCGGGAGGTAACGGGGTGCATCAGTTAGGTCGGGAGGTAACAGGGGGTGCATCAGCTAGGTCGGGAGGTAACGGGGTGCATCAGTTAGGTCGGGAGGTAACAGGGGGTGCATCAGTTAGGTCGGGAGGTAACGGGGTGCATCAGTTAGGTCGGGAGGTAACAGGGGGTGCATCAGTTAGGTCGGGAGGTAACAGGGGGTGCATCAGTTAGGTCGGGAGGTAACAGGGGGTGCATCAGTTAGGTCGGGAGGTAACGGGGGGTGCATCAGTTAGGTCGGGAGGTAACAGGGGGTGCATCAGCTAGGTCGGGAGGTAACAGGGGGTGCATCAGTTAGGTCGGGAGGTAACAGGGGGTGCATCAGTTAGGTCGGGAGGTAACAGGGGGTGCATCAGTTAGGTCGGGAGGTAACAGGGGGTGCATCAGTTAGGTCGGGAGGTAACAGGGGGTGCATCAGCTAGGTAGGGAGGTAACAGGGGGTTTGGGGACCGCTGCTCTAGGGCTAGGCTGTGCTGTATGTTGTTGTAAGGTAAAGGTTTGGGGACCGCTGCTCTAGGGCTAGGCTGTGCTGTATGTTGTTGTAAGGTAAAGGTTTGGGGACCGCTGCTCTAGGGCTGGGCTGTGCTGTATGTTGTTGTAAGGTAAAGGTTTGGGGACCGCTGCTCTAGGGCTAGGCTGTGCTGTATGTTGTTGTAAGGTAAAGGTTTGGGGACCGCTGCTCTAGGGCTAGGCTGTGCTGTATGTTGTTGTAAGGTAAAGGTTTGGGGACCGCTGCTCTAGGGCTAGGCTGTGCTGTATGTTGTTGTAAGGTAAAGGTTTGGGGACCGCTGCTCTAGGGCTGGGCTGTGCTGTATGTTGTTGTAAGGTAAAGGTTTGGGGACCGCTGCTCTAGGGCTGGGCTGTGCTGTATGTTGTTGTAAGGTAAAGGTTTGGGGACCGCTGCTCTAGGGCTGGGCTGTGCTGTATGTTGTTGTAAGGTAAAGGTTTGGGGACCGCTGCTCTAGGGCTGGGCTGTGCTGTATGTTGTTGTAAGCCGTAACGTAAGGGAATGGGTGTTCCATTTCTCCCACCCCTGATAATGA